>NC_050097.1:736377-743877 GCF_902167145.1 Zea mays
GTAGTAGTAGTAGTAGTAGTAGTAGTAGTAGTAGTAGTAGTAGTAGTAGTAGTAGTAGTAGTAGTAGTAGTAGTAGTAGTAGTAGTAGTAGTAGTAGTAGTAGTAGTAGTAGTAGTAGTAGTAGTAGTAGTAGTAGTAGTAGTAGTAGTAGTAGTAGTAGTAGTAGTAGTAGTAGTAGTAGTAGTAGTAGTAGTAGTAGTAGTAGTAGTAGTAGTAGTAGTAGTAGTAGTAGTAGTAGTAGTAGTAGTAGTAGTAGTAGTAGTAGTAGTAGTAGTAGTAGTAGTAGTAGTAGTAGTAGTAGTAGTAGTAGTAGTAGTAGTAGTAGTAGTAGTAGTAGTAGTAGTAGTAGTAGTAGTAGTAGTAGTAGTAGTAGTAGTAGTAGTAGTAGTAGTAGTAGTAGTAGTAGTAGTAGTAGTAGTAGTAGTAGTAGTAGTAGTAGTAGTAGTAGTAGTAGTAGTAGTAGTAGTAGTAGTAGTAGTAGTAGTAGTAGTAGTAGTAGTAGTAGTAGTAGTAGTAGTAGTAGTAGTAGTAGTAGTAGTAGTAGTAGTAGTAGTAGTAGTAGTAGTAGTAGTAGTAGTAGTAGTAGTAGTAGTAGTAGTAGTAGTAGTAGTAGTAGTAGTAGTAGTAGTAGTAGTAGTAGTAGTAGTAGTAGTAGTAGTAGTAGTAGTAGTAGTAGTAGTAGTAGTAGTAGTAGTAGTAGTAGTAGTAGTAGTAGTAGTAGTAGTAGTAGTAGTAGTAGTAGTAGTAGTAGTAGTAGTAGTAGTAGTAGTAGTAGTAGTAGTAGTAGTAGTAGTAGTAGTAGTAGTAGTAGTAGTAGTAGTAGTAGTAGTAGTAGTAGTAGTAGTAGTAGTAGTAGTAGTAGTAGTAGTAGTAGTAGTAGTAGTAGTAGTAGTAGTAGTAGTAGTAGTAGTAGTAGTAGTAGTAGTAGTAGTAGTAGTAGTAGTAGTAGTAGTAGTAGTAGTAGTAGTAGTAGTAGTAGTAGTAGTAGTAGTAGTAGTAGTAGTAGTAGTAGTAGTAGTAGTAGTAGTAGTAGTAGTAGTAGTAGTAGTAGTAGTAGTAGTAGTAGTAGTAGTAGTAGTAGTAGTAGTAGTAGTAGTAGTAGTAGTAGTAGTAGTAGTAGTAGTAGTAGTAGTAGTAGTAGTAGTAGTAGTAGTAGTAGTAGTAGTAGTAGTAGTAGTAGTAGTAGTAGTAGTAGTAGTAGTAGTAGTAGTAGTAGTAGTAGTAGTAGTAGTAGTAGTAGTAGTAGTAGTAGTAGTAGTAGTAGTAGTAGTAGTAGTAGTAGTAGTAGTAGTAGTAGTAGTAGTAGTAGTAGTAGTAGTAGTAGTAGTAGTAGTAGTAGTAGTAGTAGTAGTAGTAGTAGTAGTAGTAGTAGTAGTAGTAGTAGTAGTAGTAGTAGTAGTAGTAGTAGTAGTAGTAGTAGTAGTAGTAGTAGTAGTAGTAGTAGTAGTAGTAGTAGTAGTAGTAGTAGTAGTAGTAGTAGTAGTAGTAGTAGTAGTAGTAGTAGTAGTAGTAGTAGTAGTAGTAGTAGTAGTAGTAGTAGTAGTAGTAGTAGTAGTAGTAGTAGTAGTAGTAGTAGTAGTAGTAGTAGTAGTAGTAGTAGTAGTAGTAGTAGTAGTAGTAGTAGTAGTAGTAGTAGTAGTAGTAGTAGTAGTAGTAGTAGTAGTAGTAGTAGTAGTAGTAGTAGTAGTAGTAGTAGTAGTAGTAGTAGTAGTAGTAGTAGTAGTAGTAGTAGTAGTAGTAGTAGTAGTAGTAGTAGTAGTAGTAGTAGTAGTAGTAGTAGTAGTAGTAGTAGTAGTAGTAGTAGTAGTAGTAGTAGTAGTAGTAGTAGTAGTAGTAGTAGTAGTAGTAGTAGTAGTAGTAGTAGTAGTAGTAGTAGTAGTAGTAGTAGTAGTAGTAGTAGTAGTAGTAGTAGTAGTAGTAGTAGTAGTAGTAGTAGTAGTAGTAGTAGTAGTAGTAGTAGTAGTAGTAGTAGTAGTAGTAGTAGTAGTAGTAGTAGTAGTAGTAGTAGTAGTAGTAGTAGTAGTAGTAGTAGTAGTAGTAGTAGTAGTAGTAGTAGTAGTAGTAGTAGTAGTAGTAGTAGTAGTAGTAGTAGTAGTAGTAGTAGTAGTAGTAGTAGTAGTAGTAGTAGTAGTAGTAGTAGTAGTAGTAGTAGTAGTAGTAGTAGTAGTAGTAGTAGTAGTAGTAGTAGTAGTAGTAGTAGTAGTAGTAGTAGTAGTAGTAGTAGTAGTAGTAGTAGTAGTAGTAGTAGTAGTAGTAGTAGTAGTAGTAGTAGTAGTAGTAGTAGTAGTAGTAGTAGTAGTAGTAGTAGTAGTAGTAGTAGTAGTAGTAGTAGTAGTAGTAGTAGTAGTAGTAGTAGTAGTAGTAGTAGTAGTAGTAGTAGTAGTAGTAGTAGTAGTAGTAGTAGTAGTAGTAGTAGTAGTAGTAGTAGTAGTAGTAGTAGTAGTAGTAGTAGTAGTAGTAGTAGTAGTAGTAGTAGTAGTAGTAGTAGTAGTAGTAGTAGTAGTAGTAGTAGTAGTAGTAGTAGTAGTAGTAGTAGTAGTAGTAGTAGTAGTAGTAGTAGTAGTAGTAGTAGTAGTAGTAGTAGTAGTAGTAGTAGTAGTAGTAGTAGTAGTAGTAGTAGTAGTAGTAGTAGTAGTAGTAGTAGTAGTAGTAGTAGTAGTAGTAGTAGTAGTAGTAGTAGTAGTAGTAGTAGTAGTAGTAGTAGTAGTAGTAGTAGTAGTAGTAGTAGTAGTAGTAGTAGTAGTAGTAGTAGTAGTAGTAGTAGTAGTAGTAGTAGTAGTAGTAGTAGTAGTAGTAGTAGTAGTAGTAGTAGTAGTAGTAGTAGTAGTAGTAGTAGTAGTAGTAGTAGTAGTAGTAGTAGTAGTAGTAGTAGTAGTAGTAGTAGTAGTAGTAGTAGTAGTAGTAGTAGTAGTAGTAGTAGTAGTAGTAGTAGTAGTAGTAGTAGTAGTAGTAGTAGTAGTAGTAGTAGTAGTAGTAGTAGTAGTAGTAGTAGTAGTAGTAGTAGTAGTAGTAGTAGTAGTAGTAGTAGTAGTAGTAGTAGTAGTAGTAGTAGTAGTAGTAGTAGTAGTAGTAGTAGTAGTAGTAGTAGTAGTAGTAGTAGTAGTAGTAGTAGTAGTAGTAGTAGTAGTAGTAGTAGTAGTAGTAGTAGTAGTAGTAGTAGTAGTAGTAGTAGTAGTAGTAGTAGTAGTAGTAGTAGTAGTAGTAGTAGTAGTAGTAGTAGTAGTAGTAGTAGTAGTAGTAGTAGTAGTAGTAGTAGTAGTAGTAGTAGTAGTAGTAGTAGTAGTAGTAGTAGTAGTAGTAGTAGTAGTAGTAGTAGTAGTAGTAGTAGTAGTAGTAGTAGTAGTAGTAGTAGTAGTAGTAGTAGTAGTAGTAGTAGTAGTAGTAGTAGTAGTAGTAGTAGTAGTAGTAGTAGTAGTAGTAGTAGTAGTAGTAGTAGTAGTAGTAGTAGTAGTAGTAGTAGTAGTAGTAGTAGTAGTAGTAGTAGTAGTAGTAGTAGTAGTAGTAGTAGTAGTAGTAGTAGTAGTAGTAGTAGTAGTAGTAGTAGTAGTAGTAGTAGTAGTAGTAGTAGTAGTAGTAGTAGTAGTAGTAGTAGTAGTAGTAGTAGTAGTAGTAGTAGTAGTAGTAGTAGTAGTAGTAGTAGTAGTAGTAGTAGTAGTAGTAGTAGTAGTAGTAGTAGTAGTAGTAGTAGTAGTAGTAGTAGTAGTAGTAGTAGTAGTAGTAGTAGTAGTAGTAGTAGTAGTAGTAGTAGTAGTAGTAGTAGTAGTAGTAGTAGTAGTAGTAGTAGTAGTAGTAGTAGTAGTAGTAGTAGTAGTAGTAGTAGTAGTAGTAGTAGTAGTAGTAGTAGTAGTAGTAGTAGTAGTAGTAGTAGTAGTAGTAGTAGTAGTAGTAGTAGTAGTAGTAGTAGTAGTAGTAGTAGTAGTAGTAGTAGTAGTAGTAGTAGTAGTAGTAGTAGTAGTAGTAGTAGTAGTAGTAGTAGTAGTAGTAGTAGTAGTAGTAGTAGTAGTAGTAGTAGTAGTAGTAGTAGTAGTAGTAGTAGTAGTAGTAGTAGTAGTAGTAGTAGTAGTAGTAGTAGTAGTAGTAGTAGTAGTAGTAGTAGTAGTAGTAGTAGTAGTAGTAGTAGTAGTAGTAGTAGTAGTAGTAGTAGTAGTAGTAGTAGTAGTAGTAGTAGTAGTAGTAGTAGTAGTAGTAGTAGTAGTAGTAGTAGTAGTAGTAGTAGTAGTAGTAGTAGTAGTAGTAGTAGTAGTAGTAGTAGTAGTAGTAGTAGTAGTAGTAGTAGTAGTAGTAGTAGTAGTAGTAGTAGTAGTAGTAGTAGTAGTAGTAGTAGTAGTAGTAGTAGTAGTAGTAGTAGTAGTAGTAGTAGTAGTAGTAGTAGTAGTAGTAGTAGTAGTAGTAGTAGTAGTAGTAGTAGTAGTAGTAGTAGTAGTAGTAGTAGTAGTAGTAGTAGTAGTAGTAGTAGTAGTAGTAGTAGTAGTAGTAGTAGTAGTAGTAGTAGTAGTAGTAGTAGTAGTAGTAGTAGTAGTAGTAGTAGTAGTAGTAGTAGTAGTAGTAGTAGTAGTAGTAGTAGTAGTAGTAGTAGTAGTAGTAGTAGTAGTAGTAGTAGTAGTAGTAGTAGTAGTAGTAGTAGTAGTAGTAGTAGTAGTAGTAGTAGTAGTAGTAGTAGTAGTAGTAGTAGTAGTAGTAGTAGTAGTAGTAGTAGTAGTAGTAGTAGTAGTAGTAGTAGTAGTAGTAGTAGTAGTAGTAGTAGTAGTAGTAGTAGTAGTAGTAGTAGTAGTAGTAGTAGTAGTAGTAGTAGTAGTAGTAGTAGTAGTAGTAGTAGTAGTAGTAGTAGTAGTAGTAGTAGTAGTAGTAGTAGTAGTAGTAGTAGTAGTAGTAGTAGTAGTAGTAGTAGTAGTAGTAGTAGTAGTAGTAGTAGTAGTAGTAGTAGTAGTAGTAGTAGTAGTAGTAGTAGTAGTAGTAGTAGTAGTAGTAGTAGTAGTAGTAGTAGTAGTAGTAGTAGTAGTAGTAGTAGTAGTAGTAGTAGTAGTAGTAGTAGTAGTAGTAGTAGTAGTAGTAGTAGTAGTAGTAGTAGTAGTAGTAGTAGTAGTAGTAGTAGTAGTAGTAGTAGTAGTAGTAGTAGTAGTAGTAGTAGTAGTAGTAGTAGTAGTAGTAGTAGTAGTAGTAGTAGTAGTAGTAGTAGTAGTAGTAGTAGTAGTAGTAGTAGTAGTAGTAGTAGTAGTAGTAGTAGTAGTAGTAGTAGTAGTAGTAGTAGTAGTAGTAGTAGTAGTAGTAGTAGTAGTAGTAGTAGTAGTAGTAGTAGTAGTAGTAGTAGTAGTAGTAGTAGTAGTAGTAGTAGTAGTAGTAGTAGTAGTAGTAGTAGTAGTAGTAGTAGTAGTAGTAGTAGTAGTAGTAGTAGTAGTAGTAGTAGTAGTAGTAGTAGTAGTAGTAGTAGTAGTAGTAGTAGTAGTAGTAGTAGTAGTAGTAGTAGTAGTAGTAGTAGTAGTAGTAGTAGTAGTAGTAGTAGTAGTAGTAGTAGTAGTAGTAGTAGTAGTAGTAGTAGTAGTAGTAGTAGTAGTAGTAGTAGTAGTAGTAGTAGTAGTAGTAGTAGTAGTAGTAGTAGTAGTAGTAGTAGTAGTAGTAGTAGTAGTAGTAGTAGTAGTAGTAGTAGTAGTAGTAGTAGTAGTAGTAGTAGTAGTAGTAGTAGTAGTAGTAGTAGTAGTAGTAGTAGTAGTAGTAGTAGTAGTAGTAGTAGTAGTAGTAGTAGTAGTAGTAGTAGTAGTAGTAGTAGTAGTAGTAGTAGTAGTAGTAGTAGTAGTAGTAGTAGTAGTAGTAGTAGTAGTAGTAGTAGTAGTAGTAGTAGTAGTAGTAGTAGTAGTAGTAGTAGTAGTAGTAGTAGTAGTAGTAGTAGTAGTAGTAGTAGTAGTAGTAGTAGTAGTAGTAGTAGTAGTAGTAGTAGTAGTAGTAGTAGTAGTAGTAGTAGTAGTAGTAGTAGTAGTAGTAGTAGTAGTAGTAGTAGTAGTAGTAGTAGTAGTAGTAGTAGTAGTAGTAGTAGTAGTAGTAGTAGTAGTAGTAGTAGTAGTAGTAGTAGTAGTAGTAGTAGTAGTAGTAGTAGTAGTAGTAGTAGTAGTAGTAGTAGTAGTAGTAGTAGTAGTAGTAGTAGTAGTAGTAGTAGTAGTAGTAGTAGTAGTAGTAGTAGTAGTAGTAGTAGTAGTAGTAGTAGTAGTAGTAGTAGTAGTAGTAGTAGTAGTAGTAGTAGTAGTAGTAGTAGTAGTAGTAGTAGTAGTAGTAGTAGTAGTAGTAGTAGTAGTAGTAGTAGTAGTAGTAGTAGTAGTAGTAGTAGTAGTAGTAGTAGTAGTAGTAGTAGTAGTAGTAGTAGTAGTAGTAGTAGTAGTAGTAGTAGTAGTAGTAGTAGTAGTAGTAGTAGTAGTAGTAGTAGTAGTAGTAGTAGTAGTAGTAGTAGTAGTAGTAGTAGTAGTAGTAGTAGTAGTAGTAGTAGTAGTAGTAGTAGTAGTAGTAGTAGTAGTAGTAGTAGTAGTAGTAGTAGTAGTAGTAGTAGTAGTAGTAGTAGTAGTAGTAGTAGTAGTAGTAGTAGTAGTAGTAGTAGTAGTAGTAGTAGTAGTAGTAGTAGTAGTAGTAGTAGTAGTAGTAGTAGTAGTAGTAGTAGTAGTAGTAGTAGTAGTAGTAGTAGTAGTAGTAGTAGTAGTAGTAGTAGTAGTAGTAGTAGTAGTAGTAGTAGTAGTAGTAGTAGTAGTAGTAGTAGTAGTAGTAGTAGTAGTAGTAGTAGTAGTAGTAGTAGTAGTAGTAGTAGTAGTAGTAGTAGTAGTAGTAGTAGTAGTAGTAGTAGTAGTAGTAGTAGTAGTAGTAGTAGTAGTAGTAGTAGTAGTAGTAGTAGTAGTAGTAGTAGTAGTAGTAGTAGTAGTAGTAGTAGTAGTAGTAGTAGTAGTAGTAGTAGTAGTAGTAGTAGTAGTAGTAGTAGTAGTAGTAGTAGTAGTAGTAGTAGTAGTAGTAGTAGTAGTAGTAGTAGTAGTAGTAGTAGTAGTAGTAGTAGTAGTAGTAGTAGTAGTAGTAGTAGTAGTAGTAGTAGTAGTAGTAGTAGTAGTAGTAGTAGTAGTAGTAGTAGTAGTAGTAGTAGTAGTAGTAGTAGTAGTAGTAGTAGTAGTAGTAGTAGTAGTAGTAGTAGTAGTAGTAGTAGTAGTAGTAGTAGTAGTAGTAGTAGTAGTAGTAGTAGTAGTAGTAGTAGTAGTAGTAGTAGTAGTAGTAGTAGTAGTAGTAGTAGTAGTAGTAGTAGTAGTAGTAGTAGTAGTAGTAGTAGTAGTAGTAGTAGTAGTAGTAGTAGTAGTAGTAGTAGTAGTAGTAGTAGTAGTAGTAGTAGTAGTAGTAGTAGTAGTAGTAGTAGTAGTAGTAGTAGTAGTAGTAGTAGTAGTAGTAGTAGTAGTAGTAGTAGTAGTAGTAGTAGTAGTAGTAGTAGTAGTAGTAGTAGTAGTAGTAGTAGTAGTAGTAGTAGTAGTAGTAGTAGTAGTAGTA